>NC_134360.1:252272011-252309511 GCF_048569485.1 Anomaloglossus baeobatrachus | reverse complement strand
GAGGGATGGAGCAAGCGAGGGATGGGGCGAGGGATGGAGCGAGGGACGGAGCGAGGGACGGAGCGAGGGACGGAGCGAGGGACGGAGCGAGGGACGGAGCGAGGGATGGAGCGAGGGATGGAGCGAGGGATGGAGCGAGGGATGGAGCGAGGGACGGAGCGAGGGACGGAGCGAGGGACGGAGCGAGGGATGGAGCGAGGGATGGAGCGAGGGATGGGGCGAGGGATGGAGCGAGGGACGGAGCGAGGGACGGAGCGAGGGACGGAGCGAGGGACGGAGCGAGGGACGGAGCGAGGGATGGGGCGAGGGATGGGGCGAGGGATGGAGCGAGGGATGGGGCGAGGGATGGAGCGAGGGATGGAGCGAGGGATGGAGCGAGGGATGGAGCGAGGGCTGGAGCGAGGGCTGGAGCGAGGGCTGGAGTGAGGGATGGAGCGAGGGATGGAGTGAGGGATGGAGCGAGGGCTGGAGCGAGGGATTGAGCGAGGGCTGGAGCGAGGGATGGAGCGAGGGCTGGAGCGAGGGATGGAGCGAGGGATTGAGCGAGGGATTGAGCGAGGGATTGAGCGAGGGATGGAGCGAGGGATGGAGCGAGGGATTGAGCGAGGGATGGAGCGAGGGATGGAGCTGGAGGCTAATTACACAGCTAATGTCTTTGCTTTGCATAATAATGCTTCTATAGAGGGGCGAGGGATGGAGCAAGGGATGGAGCGAGGGATGGGGCGAGGGATGGGGCGAGGGATGGGGCGAGGAATGGAGCGAGGGATGGGGCGAGGGATGGGGCGAGGGATGGGGCGAGGGATGGAGCGAGGGATGGGGCGAGGGATGGGGCAAGGGATGGAGTGAGGGATGGGGCGAGGGATGGGGCGAGGAATGGAGCGAGGGATGGGGCGAGGAATGGAGCGAGGGATGGGGCGAGGGATGGAGCGAGGGACGGAGCGAGGGATGGAGCGAGGGATGGAGCGAGGGATGGAGCGAGGGACAGAGCGAGGGATGGAGCGAGGGACAGAGCGAGGGATGGAGCGAGGGACTGAGCGAGGGACGGAGCGAGGGATGGAGCGAGGGATGGAGCTGGAGGCTAATTACACAGCTAATGTCTTTGCTTTGCATAATAATGCTTCTATAGAGGGGCGAGGACTGCAGATCTGTTACCGGCCCAATACAATACTTCAAATTACCCAGTATTTGCCAACAAACAGAATTGACTCCTTTAGAGCGAGAAGTGTCGGCCAGGTTCCGCCTGGCAGGTGCCGGACTAAGAGGATGGTCGTTTATGACTTGTCCTGATCTGTAGATCTCCCGAAAGAAAAACTGCTACTTGATTTGCGCAGGACAATCGGAGACGTGTAGTGGAGCTCAGCCATCTCATCTGCTAAAATACCTCGTAAGTAGAAGAGCTGCTTAATATCAATTACATCCCAAAGCCTCTAAAGTGACAATACATAAAAAGCTTCCTTCAAATCTATTAAACAGAAATGTAAATCCATAATGATGGCGTAAGAAGCTCAAGCCGCCATTATCTTTAATAGCTCAGGTGTGGTTACAGAAAAAAAGTCAAGAAACTTCAGTTCAGATGCGTTTAGAGTAAAAAAAAAGTCAAGAAACTTTGTCCCAAAGACCATGAGACAACGTAAAGTTAACCATAGTAGCTAATGATTTAGGGTTGCACGGCACTTAGTTGCCTGTCTTCCAAATTATGAGTCTGATATACAGTACAGACCAAAAGTTTGGACACATCTTCTCATCTCTAGAACAACTGTTAAGAGGAGACTTTGTGCAGCAGCCTTCATGGTAAAATAGCTGCTAGGAAACCACTGCTAAGGACAGGCAACAAGCAGAAGAGACTTGTTTGGGCTAAAGAACACATGGAATGGACATTAGACAAGTGGAAATCTGTGCTTTGGTCTGATGAGTCCAAATTTGAGATCTTTGGATCCAACCACCGTGCCTTTGTAGAAAAGGTGAACGGATGGACTCTACATGGCTAGTTCCCACCGTGAAGCATGGAGGAGGAGGTGTGATGGTGTGGGGGTGCTTTGCTGGTGACACTGTTGGGGATTTATTCAAAATTGAAGGCATACAGAGCCAGCATGGCTACCACAGCATCTTGCAGCGGCGTGCTATTCCATTCGGTTTGCGTTTAGTTGGACCATCATTTATTTTTCAACAGGACAATGACCCCAAACACACCTCCAGGCTGTGTAAGGGCTATTTGACTAAGAAGGAGAGCGATGGGGTGCTACGCCAGATGACCTGGCCTCTCCTTTTCAGTTTCAGACGCACAGTGCGCATCTGAAGCCGGCGCGTGAACACCCGGAAAAGAAGCCTGCCACAATAGTAAGTGTAAATGTGCGCAGGATAGAATGAGCGACGGTGACGTCGCTCATGTGACTCCATGGTATCACGCCCACAGGGGCGTGATACTACGGAAAGTATGCAGGGCAAGGCGCCGTCCCTGTGACCAAAAGCTCTCTAATTTACATAGGAAATATGAAGGTAATAAAACGTTTTTTATTACTTTCATATTATACAATTTTATAACACAGGGATGGGTAGGGAGGTGTAATTAGGGCATACATGCGTCTGCTGATAGGTCAGAACGCATATTCTAGGTGACAGGTTCCCTTTAAGTCTTTAGAAAATTTCAAAAATCCCAATCATCAGTTCTTAAAGGGAACCTGTTACGCAATTTGTGTTACCCAAACCAGGGGCAACGTGAGTCAAAGCCCGAATGCACGATTCCAGGTTGGTATGTTTTTCGTTGAAACATTTTGTCACTTCAGAGAAAATATAATAACAGATTCGGGCAGGGATGAAAAACGAGACTACAAAAGGAAACAAAAAAGTGAGCCGGAGTATGAGTTGGTGTGTATGCAGCTTGTAGGCTCATGTTCACACTGGCCATAAGACATAAAAAAAACCCCTGAAAATAATATGAACATATACCCTGCTGTAACTAAATAAAAGCATAATGCATATAAATAAACATAGAGGGCTTAGTAATCACTATTTTTGATCAAACAAGCATAAAGCCATCCCACCGCGACAAAGTGTACCCCATTAACACCAAGGAATTAAAAATGGAATATCAAGGAGCATTTTTTGCAGCCAAACTCAGCAATGTTCTGCAGGCAGACACCACATTGGGAGAAGTTGTCATGATGGTCATGAATTGAAAAAATATGTCACCTGTGAGTCACTGGATATTCATTTTGAGTTCGGCATTTCTTCAGAGCTTTATCGTGGAGCTTTCATCCTTCTGAGATGCTGCCAATCACAGCTCAGCCATTTCTGAGACTGCACGATTAGCTAATGAGTAATTATTGTCTATAAAAAAGGCTCTAAAGAAACATTAAAGGCCACTTTACACGCTGCGATATCGGTACCGATATCGCTAGCGTGCGTTCCCGCCCCTATCGGTTGTGCGACACGGGCAAATCGCTGCCCGTGTCGCACAGCATCGGCCGGACCCGTCACACATACTTACCTTCCCTGCGACGTCGCTGTGACCGGCGAACCGCCTCCTTTCTAAGGGGGCGGTCCGTGCGGCGTCACAGTGACGTCACTGAGCGGCCGCCCAATAGAAGCGGAGGGGCGGAGATGAGTGGGACGTAACATCCCGCCCACCTCCTTCCTTCCGCATTGGGGCCGACGCCAGGTAAGGAGAGCTTCCTCGTTCCTGCAGTGTCACACGGAGCGATGTGTGCTGCCGCAGGAGCGACGAACTACTTTGTACCTGCAGCTCCAACGATATTCGAGAATGGACCCCCATGTCACCGATGAGCGATTTTGCACATTTTTGTGACGATGCAAAATCGCTCATAGGTGTCACACGCAACGACATCGCTAACGCGACCGGATGTGCGTCACAAATTCCGTGACCCCAACAACTTCGCATTAGCGATGTCGTAGCGTGTAAAGCCTGCTTAAGTTGCACTACAAGCAGAGATTTCACATACTGCACTCCAAAAGTAAGAAATGTGAATATCTTAACAATGGAACAATGTAGAGCAAAATGGAAAGAGCAGTAGAATCAGCGGCGATTATGGATTTTTACAAGGTATTTCATTTTGTGTGTGACAAATCCTCTTTTAGGCTATGTGCGCACTAGAAATGTGAAGTTTCTCAAGAAAATTTCTTGAGAAACTTCTGGGAGTGAAAGATTTCCGGACCTCCGGAAAAAATCCGCACCAAATCCGCATGCGGATTTGCCGCGGATTTGCCGTGGATTGGCCGCGGAATAGCCGCGAATTTGCCGCGATTTTCCCGCGGGTGGTTCCCTGCGGATTTTGCAGGCTGTACTGCCGAAATCCGCAGGGTACCTGCGGAAAAGAATTGACATGCTCATTTTCTCAAGAAATTTTCTCGAGAAATTCTTCTCATGGAAATTTCTTGAGAAAAATCCGCACCAGTGCGCACAGCTATTTTTTTTTCTCATAGAATTTGCTGGGAAATGTCTGCACAAAGATTGCAGACATTTCTCAAGAAATTTCCGCGGCAAATCCGCGGGTAAATCCGCGGGTAAAAAGCACTAGTGCGCACAGAGCCTAAGGGAGTAACAAATTTGGACATCAAACAAAACTAAATTTTCCACTTTTCCGGATTATTTTTGATCAACACAGATATATTTAGCCTATTTCATGTTTTTTTATTCCTTGTCTATAGCAGCACTTCTTGAGCTTTCATCAAACCACTTTCTCTTTAGAGCGGATTCTCGGAGGGCTCCATTATGGTGCCATGATCTCATTATCTGTGATGAGACACTTTGCTTTTGCCATCTTGGACTTACCGTGGCACATCATACGAGAGAGAAAAAAAAGATGCAAGTGGTTTAAAATTAGCATTTTTCCTGTTTTTTTTCCCCTCCTTTCTTTAAATAGCAGTCACTAAATTAGCTGGCAAAAGAAAAGTCGTCAGTGTGAGCGGCGGAGGAATAATTCTGTTTATCAGATTCCCCAGTCTGGATTGATGGGCTCCGGTCCACGCTTCTCACAATACTACAGATGGATTAATAAAAGAAGCGGTGAGTCTTTTTGCCAGCGAGCTTCTGGTATCTATCCACAGGAGCCTGAGAGATCATTATTTTGCATTTTTCAAGCTGTTTGAGTTTGAATCCAGAGCGATAAAAAATCATTTGAATAAATATCTGAAATAGTTCACGCTTCCGCGATCTTATAAGGCCATTTGTAGATTCCGAGCATCAAGACTTGAGATCTCAACATACAATGGATGCTCCAGAGCTGGGGGTCAGCAATACTGTGGGGCTAAGATCACACAGGGCGGATTTGCTGCAGATAAATCCGAAGCAATTCTGACCCAGAAATATCTAGGGAAATTCAGAAAATGGATTCCAGGAGCTAATTTTAAAAAAAATAAATCAATAAACTCACCTTCTTCTGCTCTTTAGTTATGTCTTCCTTGGTTTCCTGGATGGTCATTGTTCATCTGATTCTTACCATGATGTGTCAATGTGGCGCCCCTGAGGCTTCAGTCGCCACAGGGCACGGCACCTGATTTTAGGTGCTGTGCTCATCCTGGATTCCTGGGTGATCAGTGTCGGTTCCACACAGCCTCACATCCCAACACACGCCAGTTGTCAGGACACACACCGGGTCAGGGTTTAAGGCAGGTACTCCATTAAAGCTCGAAGTAGTGACCAGTATACCTGGTTATGGAGCCTTAAGTCATATTCACTGTCCTGTAGGGGTGGGGCCTGGCAGAGGGAGTGTGGGGGGAGTCAGTAGCTAATGTGGGCGGAGCTAGGTTTAAAAGTGAACAGCTGAGGAGAACTGGTTAGGACCAGTTAGGGGGAGTTCAGTCAGTCAGCCGGTCTGAGGAGAAGGAAGGTGACAGTTGACAGGTCCAGTCAGTTCCAGTCAGAGAGTGGGAAGTCGACGTGGAGTCAGTTAGGAGCTCGCTAGTGACTTTGGTTAATAGAGGAGTGTGGTCGCTGGGGAGTGAAGTGTCAAAACTCACAGGACCGAGCACAGTCAGGGTGTAGAGCCCTAGATTAGGGGACGCTTCAGGCTCGCCTAATAAATCTACCGGGAGAGAAGATTGTACGTTTCTCGGCCCACCAGTGTCCAAAGCACAGCAGCATACACAAAGCCTGGGAATCGAGAGGTACAGCCCATTGAAAGGTTCACGCTGCCTGCAAATGAACCGGGACTTTTTATACAAAAAGCCAAGCAGGGGGACCCACCAGTAACAGAGCGGTGCATGAGAGAAGAATTCACCGGTTCACAACCGGCACTGGGATCCAAGGAGTTCGGGATCGCCTGGAGTCCATCATCGTGGAAACCGGCACCCTGTGGGCATAACAAACAGTGAGTAAAAACACCTTGAACCTCAGCCTTTGTTTCGCCTACTTCTTCCCGCACCCTGTCAGCCCTGCAACGTACAACCAGGAGTACTATAAGTCCCATCCATCCCTCTCCTGCTGCTGAAGTCCACCCAGTCCCTACCTTACCAGACCACCATTGACTTCACCAACGGTCGCCCCGGGTTACCGCTCCACCTGTGGGGAGCAAGAAACACCTCAGCTGCCATAACACCAGCCCCGGAGGTCCTGTCCAGCAGCAACGGCTAGAAAGCTGCAAAATACCACAGGTGGCGTCACGAATTTTGCTAAATATTAACTACAACTCCCATCATCATTTCCCCCATCTGCCATTTTGATTGACTCCACCAGGGTCACAGAGTCGGGCCCCGCCACCGCTGACTACCCCGGACTAGTCTGGCCCAACACCGAGTCACCTAAGGCCCTGGGGCAGGCGAGTCATCAACACTTGACTGCTGACATCGCCGACCACCAGAAGGGGTCACGAAGCTGAGACTAGCCAGTCAAATGGGGAAACCTTTAAAGTAGTAGAAGACTGAAAAGGTTGATGTAAAGGTGTGGACGCCAAGAGTTGTTTGAGGAGTTTTTGAAGCAAAAACTGAGCGTAAACTCTCCAAATCCTCCTCCAAATCTCAAAGGTCTTCAAAAAGTTTGAGTTTCCACTCAGTAGCACATGGCATTTTTTTCAGGTGGAATCCTAAAAAATCCACTACAAAATAAATGGACATAATACACAGCAATGTCAACACAACATTGCTGTGCACATGTTCAGTCTCTTGTTGCTTCTTTTATCCACCTTATAGTTCAGAAATCCTTGTGCGGTTAAAAGAAGGAGAATGTTTATACTTTGGGTGGTTCTGTACAATAGAAATAGTGGCAAATTCAACATTGGCGGAGTTGGCACAAAAGGAGCGCACAAACGATGGCGGAGCAGCCTCAGGAAAAGAGCAGCCGACTTTTGGGAGGTAAATGTCTTGTGGATTGAAGACGTTGTGTGCTCAGAAGCCACTTTCTGTTCCGAAAATTAAGCAAAATTATTTCAGGCAGGTTCCGCTCAAAATCCATCAGAAAAGGTGCCACAAAAGCTCCCGAAAAGGAGTTTACTGGACAGCAATGTGTAAAGGATATTGCTGTGAACAACATGTTTCATCTTATGTCTCTTACTTTTGTAAGTGGTTAAAAAAAATAACATGTTCATTTTTCATACTGAGAATAGTGAAAGACGGGGCGATGGAGCCCCCACAAGAACGACAACTTAGTCGCCTCAATGAGTGCACCCTGAGAGTTTTAAGAAGCTTAAACCTTGGCCTACAAGATATGAATGATCTTGACATCAGTCACTTTTGTCTTATTGATTTGCAGTACCCGGCTGCTGCCGCTATCAGTTGATGGGGCAGCTCCGGAGATGAGCATTTCCGGCTGGCCGCTGCCACCATCGGCACAGAGAACTGCCGGACCACAGGCTTTCAGACAATCATGACTTATCCCAAGCATAGGCCATCAATGTAAAAGTAGTGGCCAACCACTTTAAATTCTTGTATTGGTTACTAAAATGACTTTTTACAATTAGAATTAATTTTGCGCCTTGGATCATTTCCCTTCTATGGCCTCTATGTATCACAGTACATAGGAAACTGCAGAATGAGTTACCAACATATCCATCATCATGAGCTCTTTATGATTCTAGATTCTGGAATTTTTAACGTTCTTTTCCTAAATTATTTTTAGCCGATTTATGATCAGGAGGAAGTAAAACTGAACGGAAACCAGAAAAAAATCAAAACATAAGGTGAACATTGCCCTGGCTCCTAAGTAGTGATGGGCGAACCCAGACTGTAAAAGCTGGAGGCTCGGTAAGTATGAAGCACTTGCTCCTAGTCCTCTATCCCTTGTACCACCATTTTTATGCCCCAAATTCTGGTCCCCATAGACTTATATGGGGACCGTTGTCTGGCAAGATATCCAAGATTTTTTTTTAGTCCGGTTTGATCCGGCAATCCTGGTTATCTGCGAGTCCGCCCATCACTACTCCTAAGAACATGAGGCTAATAGATCATAGCTGCAATAGGATTGCCTATTTATGGATAGGCAACTTGGAAAACTCCAATACAAGTGAATGGAGAAGGGTGAGCATTAGGGATGATCGAATACCTCAAATATTCAGCTTCGCGAATATTTGGCGAGTAGGTCGCCGCTATTCGACTATTCGTGAATATTCAATGCGTAATATAAGTCTATGGGAAACCCGAATAACAACTATTCGGAACTATTCGGGCTTCCAATAGACTTACATTGCGCATCGAATATGCACATAGCGGTGACCTATTCGTCAGATATTCGCGAAGCCGAATATTTGAGGTATTCGATCATGCCTAGTGAGCATGTATGGCTGCCTATCTATTCCTTGTGGGAAATTCTCACGACAGACTAGTGTCTATGGGACTTTTACACCATATCATATGATTATGCTATACATGTGCCAGATCAGACTTAACCCTTTAAATATTCTGAGACCAAATGTTGAATATAATTGGATTTTCTGGATGTAGTCCTCATACATATCTCCCTGTAGCCTTCCACTTGGAGCTCAGATCTTGCTCCTTATCGGGGCTGGCAAGTCTTCTTTATTACCTACCGGACAGGTGAGAGAGAGGGAGATTGGGAGACATAACCTGTGCAGCCGTTACAATACTTTGTTTTACTGTCTCTTTTTATGGGCACAATGTGCTTTCCCAGAACTCATCTGCTCATTATATGGCTTCATAAAATTTTCAAACTAGAGCAAGCATGGATTGTGCCACAGATGGTAAAAGAAGGATAATCATGTAGCTGCAGTATTGATTTCTTATTGAATTACCTCTCTGCAGCACTTAGTACTACTATGTAATCTACTCAAACTGCTTTTACAATATAAAATTTCCATTTTCCGAGGTCAACGTAATGCAATCAAGTGCTTCACTTTATATGAGCCCATCACGTGCTTTCTTGTCCTTATCTCTGTCTTTCAGGAGGGAGGGGGTTAAAGATTGTCATTTGTGAAGATGACAAAAGAGAAGGGAGATATGTAAACCGCGGAGGATACTTAAATCGGATAATCATGGGTATCAGTTTCTATGTCATTATTTTTCTCTCTATTATGGTGAAGGTAAGTAAAATAGAATTGCTGGGATAGAGTTACCGTCGTGATAATGTTCTCGGGAAATGTATTGTGTTTAGCAGAAAGTTTCTTCAAGGGCATTTAGAAGTGAGAAGAGGAAAACAAGTTAAGTTATTGCTCTGCATATATATACAAGAGCGACGGATATGGCTAGAATACTCCCAAAGCCATTCAAGGGGTATTGCCATCGCTTTACGAGTAAAGAAGAGCAAACCCGAGGTTCGGTGTTTGTACCGAACATGGACCTTACAAAAAACAGAGTTTGGGTCTGGAGATCAGGTGCTTTACGTATGCTGACCACCCACGTGAGCATCGCTGTGCTCGGGAACGCTCAGTGCTCAGCCCAGTGCGTACAGTGTATAAATGGCTCCCACTGGGGGTAACAACAGCGTGATCAGATGTAGTGTGCACCAAGCAAAGAATGGAAAAACCATTCCCACCCGTCCCTGGAAGTGATCTGTTTATGGCTGGCTGCATGTGAGCAGAGACCCGAACTTCCCAGTTAGTAACTTCCATTGGGGTAAAAGTCATGTCCGGGTCCCAAATCAAACTTTATCTAAAGTCCGGCTGAACCCGCCGAACCGAACTTCCACTGGTCCGCTCATCTCTATTTACGAGCGATAGTTTCCGACCTCTTGTTCTCCCATTCTTGCACCACGGCATTCCCAACCTTCATATTCACCATGCCGCAGTTTTCTGCACAGCAGGTTGGCTTCAAGCTCTACTGCGCAGGTAAAGATGGTAACGAGAACACAGCACTGCACCTCCTTTATTCTCAGGATCGCTGCGGGTCCAAGAGGTCATACCCCACCAAATATAATATGGTGCCATCACTTGATGATATGGGAATGTAAGAAAGTGGACTGGGTGCTATTGCGTTCCTTCCCTTGACGACACCAATCGCATTACTGTATTGTCATGTAGTGTAATGTGAATTGTGTCCTGTCATGTGAGCTGTGATGATAAAGTGGATTGTGTTGTAATGCATGATTGAATGTGATGTTTGTGTGTCCTGTGATATGTGCTGATATGTGGTCATGTGAAATAATGTATAGTGTATATTGCATAGCACTTACATAAGTAGTTACCAGACAACAGAGTAAGCGATAGTTAATTGTTGGGACTAGCCCACAGTGGGAGGGGTTAGTTGATCCCACAGTGGGAGGGGTTAGTTGATAGGGTAAGAGACGGTTCATTCTGGAAAGAGTTAGTGGAGAAGTAGTGTGCGATAGATACAGACAGATAGGCAACAGGTCATGAATGTCGCATACAGTGGGTGATTTGTGGCAGCAAGAGATGAAAGGTGACTGGAGTTGAGACAGCATAATCCTTGAGTATTGACTGAATACACAGAATGGTAGAGAAAGCTGAGGTTAGAGACTGGCCTCAATACTGAGTAACCCCCAGATAGAAGAGTCCTGAGAATTGGGCTTTAGTGACTAGGCCCCAAGATTAAAAGGAAATGGGTCGGAATGGACTGAGATATGAGCAGAGTTGACTTTTCCAGGGCAGAGTCTTACCAAGCATCCAAGAGCAGAAGACTCTACTTTGGCACTAGTGGCTACCCTTTAGCTCCGTCTTCTACGAGGGGAAGAGATGTGGATACGAAAACATCTGGGAGCACAAGGCTCTATTCTGGCCAAAGAACCCCTGACCCTCTTTCAATGAGAAGGCTGGATATGGAGCCGCTCAAAGGAAAGGTGACCATCATGAATTGAACTGTAGCGTTAGGCTGGGATGTGCTGGGACTCACAGGACCTGTAAAAACACAAACAACCCATTTGGAACTGGTAATGCGCCTTATGTATAATTGAAACGTGTTGAAAATACCTAGCCCGCCAGCTGTTGTGTGAAGGTGTTGATGAAAATAAACGGTTGAGTAAAGTACCATTGTTGAAATAAAATGGTGGTCTCCTTGCGCAAACGAGTCGTTGTTTGGTCTTGGCAAGCTGACGTCAGCTGCAACGTATGGCATGGATGGGTGAATGGCCCGCACTACACAAGTCCATGCACCCAGCCAAGACCAGTCCTTTCATGTAGCATACTGGAGAGTCTGGAATCAATCCCTTGCCCACAACTATCACCCCACGCCACTCTACAGGACAACAACTGAATGTATTTTTAGGATTTCTACTAGAGAACAGCGGATCGATCTGCAGAGGATCAAGTTTGAGCTGAATTTCCTGAAATTAGGGGTTCCGAGCAAATTTGAACTCTTTGAGATTTGATTCTTGATTCCCAAATAAAACATCTGCTCTGCTGAAACATCAGTGGGCAAAGCGTTTTGCGTAGCGTTATGCACAGTTTCCCAATTCTGCCCTACAGCCATGACCTTACATCCCTGTTTATAAGGCGGATGATCAAACCTGTTACAGTGGTGGTCAGTACAACACTGCATCATCGGAGATCAACAATTCCCAGTGGATCACAGTCGGGAGCAGGACTGGAGACAGGAACGACAGAATTGGATTCCATTTCCAAATTCATTGGGTAAGCGAAAAAGACAGATCATATTGAAAAGAACTCTATTATCCTTGTGGTCTCTCTCCTTACCCCTTTCCAGAATTGAGATCCGCATGAATTTATTTGCCACAAATGGGATTCGGCCAAGTTGGAAAATTCGAATTTCAAATGATCCGGTCATTTCTAATGTTACATGTCCACAACCAGGTGCGGACATTGTATTGGTGCAACCCGTGCAGCCTCCCGTATGGGGGCCTGAAAGATAATAGCAACCATATCCACCTCCAAAGCAGTACGCAGCTCCTGTTACAAGTACATTACACTACAAAGGCCCATATACTGTTCTGGCACAGGGAGCCATTTTTCTGTATCCGCCCCTGACCACATACATGGATTTTCAGACAAGTTTAGGCGTTTACATCCAATTAGATGCCCAAGCAATAACATCTTTGATGACAGCTTATCTCAAGAGACGCGCTCCTTTACAATTTAAAAGTTCATTTCAGAATTTGACATTGTTATATTAGTCCATCAACTTAAAACTCTTGCCCGTGTTTACTCCACAACAAGATAAAACTGCTGTTAGGGGTACTTTACACGTTGTGACATCGCTAGCATCGGCTAGCGATGCCAAGCGCGATAGCACCCGCCCCCGTCGCAGATGCGATATCTTGTGATTGCTGCCGTAGAGAACATTATCGCTACGGCAGCTTCACACGCACTTACCTGGTCGGCGACGTCGCTGTGACTGCTGAACAATCCCTCCTTCAGAGGGAGGTGCGTTCAGCGTCACAGCGACGTCACTAAGCGGCTGGCCAATAGAAGTGGAGGGGCGGAGATGAGCGGGACATAACATCCCGCCCACCATCTTCCTTCCGCATTGGCGGCGGGACGCAGCTAAGGAGATGTTTGTCGTTCCTGCGGCTTCACACACAGCGATGTGTGGTGCTGCAGGAACGACAAACAACATCGTATCAGCAGCAGGAGCGACATTATGGAAATGAACGACGTGACACAGATCAGCGATTTTTGACTGTTTTACGCTCGTTCATCGACGCTCCTAGGATTTACACGCTGCGATGTCACTACCAACGCCGGATGTGCGTCACTAACGACGTGACCCCGACGATATATCAGTAGCGATGTTGCAACGTGTAAAGTACCCTTTAGTGTATATACCAGTCTTTTATGTCCAGGAACTGTCCCTTTTCTCATGCTATTTAACGTGCTCTCCACTCATTTTGAATGGGTAGTGCCTTTTCATCAGTATTCCCCCAGCACGCTATGTGCGCATTGGGAAATGGAATTTTCTTGAGAAAATTCCGCATGCTCTGAAAGATTACCGCACCTGCGGTAAAAAAACGCGGGAAACCGCACCCGAAAACCGCATGCGGTTTGCTGCGGTTTTACCGCGGTATTATTCGCGGTATTGCCGCGGTTTTGCCGCGTGCAGGTTGGGATGTGCTTTATTGCATTCAATGCAATAAAGCACATTGAAGAAAAAAAAAAAAAAGAATAGATAGAGGGATAGATAGACAGACAGAGGGATAGATAGATAGATGACAGATTGCTGCATTTCCCACAGTCGGCAGTGAGTTCACATTACCGGCCGTGGGAAATGACCGGTAATTACCTCTGCTGTCTGCTGCTTTCATTCAGCGCTGTGTCTGTGTCAGTCGCGGCTGGATGTGAGCAGCGCAGGACCTGTGGATTACGCCGGAGCGGTGGATTACGCCGGAGCTTTGGTGCGGGAGGGGTTAATAAAAGGGTGAACGAGGCTTGTTTGTTTTATTTAAAATAAAGGATTTTTCTGTGTGTGTGTTTATTCACTTTACTTACGGGTTGATCATGTCAGCTGTCACATAGACGCTGCCATGATCAAGCCTGGAGTTAATGGCGGTGGTCCCCCATCATCATTAACCCCTTGTATTACCTTGCTGCCACTGCTACACGGCGCAGGAAGAGCCGGGGACACTCCGGGACTGCCGCATATGCATGCGACAGTCCTGGGGCAGCTGTGGCTGATATTCTCGGCTGCCGGAGGGGAGTGAGGCGGGGGACATTAACCCTGCCCCTCTCCCTCCCCAGCCTGAGAATACCGGGCCGCCGCTGTGTGCTTACCTCGGCTGGAAGGTAAATATGCAGTGGAGCCCACGTTCTTTGTTTTCTATATTTCCGTTTTCTTTCTATGTGTGTTCTATGTGTCTGTGATGTGTCTGTGTCTGTGATGTCTGTGTCTGTGATGTGTTCTGTGTCTGTGTTCTATGTCTGTGATGTCTGTGTGTGTGTGTGTGTGATCTGTGTGTGTGTTTACTCTCTGCTTTGCTTCCTCTTCCTGTAATGACATCACTTCCCTGCAAACCGCAGGCAAGCGATGTACATTACCGGAGGTAAACCGCGAAATACCGCAGGGAATAACGCAGGAAAACGCAGTGAACCGCACAGAATTTGCTGCCTGCGTTATTCCCTGCGGGATTTCATGATTAACATTGGAGTCAATGGAGTGAAATCCCGCAGCGATGTGCGGAAAACAAGTGACATGCACTTGTTTTTGCTGCGGGAATCCCGCAGCAAAACATGCAGCTGTCAAATTCCGCCCAGTGCGCACAGGATTTTTTTTCTCCATAGGATTTGCTGGTGATTCACTGCAGAGATGTTATGAACATTTTCTGCAGCGAAACATGCAGCAAAACTGCAAAAAATCCGCGGCAAAATCCGGTAAGTGCGCACAGGGCCTTAAGAGCTGGGACTTCCTTTGCCCTCACTTTTCAGCATGCATTGCTGTTGTTGAGTGGCTTGTCTGCTAGGAACTGCAAACGTTCTTTGTAATGCATACATGCTTTTTGGGCAGACAGGAGATCAGGAGCAGAGAAACAACACAAGGACTACTAGTTATCTGTCTCGGCATGTCAGCTGCTGGAGACGGATTGCACTTAACAACAGGCAATACTCCTCCATATACTGGTGCAATACCGATGGCTTATCACAAGAAGAAGGGATCTATTTTTACGTTTCAGGGAACCCCTTTAACACCTTTTGAGTTGTCATTAACATATTTTAGGACGTTAAGCAACTGAAAATATATTTGCAAACAATTTATAAATTCAAAAACTAAAAGGCATGAAATATTAATATTTGTGTTTCTTCCTGGACGGTCGCTGGAACACGCCGTACACATATTTATTATGTTTTTCGGGGGTATGCACATTTTACTTATAATCATTTTGCAGAACACATAATATCGCCTCTAAAGCTGTCAACTCTGTACAGAGGAATTATTTTACCATCATATAAATGTGACTGAAATATATATAGACTCAATTTATTTCTGTTACTTTTCATACATCTATTTCAGTGGCGTGTTAGGAAAGCCGTAGGATTTGTTCTGTCCAGTGTACTGCAGTATGAATTCCCACAGGAAAATCTCCATTAGTGGAAAGCTGGATAGCAGACCGAGTGTAAATTATGTGTGTTAACCCCGAACTAAAATATCCAAAAAATAGAATCCGGCCAGACTAGAAAATAACAATTCCATTCCGAGCTGGAAAGTAGATCAAACTTCTGTGCATTACTGGTAAGAATTCAAGCAGAGAAAATACTTCACTTTAGATAAAAAATTGGTAATCCTTTTTAAAAATATTATATATATAAAGAATCGGGAAATCCAGGTGGCTTAAAACTTGTAGATTTATTCGTAGAAATTTTTTTAAAAAATATGACAGAGCTGAGGACATAAAGTAAATGCAGGACAAATGCATCACGGACAACGCGTTTCGGCGGTGAAAACCGCCTTCTTCACGGTCCAAGCCAAAACTGAAACACTGAGTTTCAGTTTTGGCTTGGACCGTGAAGAAGGCGGTTCTCACCGCCGAAACGCGTTGTCCGTGATGCATTTGTCCTGCATTTACTTTATGTCCTCAGCTCTGTCATATTTTTAAAATAAAATTTTCTACAAATAAATCTGCAAGTTGTATGCCACCTGGATTTCCCGATTCTTTGCTGGATCTCTCCTATTTTCTGCATACCCAGGACTTGCTCCCAGTCTGCATTATAAGAGGAAACAGGAACATTTATTACATCCTGAGCTTGGACATGTGAGCTGGTCTACATATATATATATTTGAGACCAGAAGTTTACAGTTTATATCCAAGATCTATAAAGAAACATCTGCAGGTTTTTCCCACTCCTCTCTATAAAAACACATTTGCAGATTTTTCCCTCTGCTCTCAATGAAGACACATCTGCAGGTTTTTCCCTCCGCTCTCTATACAGGCACATCTGTAGATTTTTCCCTCTGCTCTCTATACAGACACATCTGCAGATTTTTCCCTCTGCTCTCTATAAAGATACTTATGCAGGTTTTTCCCTCCGCTCTCTATAAAGACACATCTGCAGGTTTTTTCCTCTGTTCTCTATACAGACACATCTGTAGGTTTTTCCCTCCGCTCTCTATAAAGACACATCTGCAGGTTTTTCTCACTATCTGACATGAAATCAGAATATGACATGAAATCAGAATAAACCTTTCCTGATTTTGGTCAATTAGGAACCAAAATTATTTCTATTTGCAAAAGAAATCAGCCAAGATCTGAGGAAGATAGTCTGGTTCATCCTTGGGTGCAATTACCAAATACCTAAAGGTGCCTCATTCATCTGTACAAACAATTACACACAAGTACAAACAAGATGGGAATGTCCGGCCATCATACCGCTCAGGAAGGAGATGGTTTATGTGTACCAGAGATCAACATGCTTAGGTCAGACATGTGCATATCAAGAACAAAAGCAAAAGACCTTGTGAAGATGCTGGTGGAAGCTGGTAAGATTGTGTCATTATCCACGGTGAAATGAGTCCTGTATCAACATGGGCTGAAAGACCACTCTGCCGGGAAGAAGCCAGTACTCCAAAGGAAACATAAAAAGCCAGATTAATGTTTGCAAATGCACACAGGAACAAAGAACTTAATTTTTGGTCTGACGAAACTAAAATTGAACTGTTTGGCCATTATGATGACCATTGTTACGTTGGAGGAAAAACGAAGAAGCTTTGAAGCCAAAGAACATCATCCCAACTGTGACACACGGGGGCGGCAGCATCATGTTGTGCGGTTGTTTTGCTGCAGGAGGGACAGGTGCACTTCACAAAATACTGTAGATGGCATCATGGATGCCATAAAACATTCTCTCTCTCTCATTATTCTAGCATTTGGCAAATATAAATAATTTTGGTTCTTAATTGACCTAAAACGGGAAAGGTTTATACTGATTTCATGTCAGATAGTGAGCCCCGACACCGCGAGCCCGGACACCGCTGGAAGGGCACTGGTACGGCAGGGGAGTATAGTCTTTACTATTTTACTAAGTGGAAACGTGGAATCAGAATGGGATGTCCTAGTTTTGGACAACTCCTTTAATTGGGTTATTTGCTACTTTTCTAACATTTTATGATTAGGCAGATATTTAGTTACTTGACTTTGTCCTCTGTCCTCTGCTCCACTGCCTGCTCTCACTGAGCGCCTGACTTCCTCTTCCGGTGGGGAATATCACGTGACTGCTGCAACCTTGACATTGGGGCTGGGATCAGACTCCAATATATTATCTCATCCGAGATAATTGGGTCAGAGTGTGACTACAGTGATCTGATTCTCTTGGATGAGGAGAAGATGCAGAAATACACTTCTCCATCTTCTCCATTCTATCCGTCATTGAAAATCGCACTGCACTCAGATGTCATCCTAGTGCAGTCCGATGTTTTCCACGGATCCATTGACTTGTATCACCAAGGGCGATCCGATGATAATTAGAATTAGATCCAACTCAGAAATGGTGCTAGCCGGTCTGAGGAAGCAATCGGAAATGTACTTGGCCTCATAAAATAACATTGGTCTGAGTGCGATCCAATGTTTTCTCGGAACGAAAATAAAATGGTGTGAGCGAGCCCTGAATCAAAATGGCCAGAAATCAGTCTTAAAATGTATGACTTATAGTTTCGAGGGGTCCTTCATGCTCTTGACTAGGTTACAGGCATATTCCCATAAAAGACATATGGCATATCCGCAAGATGTCTAGAACCCAAACAAATATCTAAAATAGAGGTCACCCTGTTTCACCAAAAAAAGGAATGGAAAGGAGGTTGTGATGACGGAAATCGGTAAATTGCACGGTGATGTTTCCAAGAAAAGTGAACAGAAGTTTGGAAAACTCCATAGCCCAGTCAAATTAACTTTTATGAGACTTACAAAAAAAGCCTAACACAACAAGCTCGACATTTGCTATATTCACTGGGCCCCATAGCGCAGTCAGTGCAGTGAATATTCATGATGTTTAATGAGCGGATCCAGAAACAACAGAAGTCACACTTGTTTCCAGGTCTGCAGTCAGTGCAGTGAATATTCATGAACTATAATGAGTGGGCCAGGAAGGAACAGCAGAGCCGGAGACAGGTAAGTATAAAAATCCATTTAATTTCAGTGAGTACATGTTCTCTAATAAGTGTCACACTGATGTCACATAAATCACACTGTACGTGTGACATCCGTGCTGCCAGACAAAACAGACATGTCACCGTGTGCTCCACAAGGACATATGACGCCCCTGGAGTAGTCAGGGCATTACAGGGTACTGCACGCTCTTTACCTCTTAGTGCAGACTTCCAACCCTTTGGTTCTGTGTTCCCAACCTATAGTACTGCCTCCATCCGCATCCAAATCCCAAATCCCAACCACACCTCACACCACAACCTGTCAGACACACCAGTGGGCTGCTGAGCTGGAATAGGGCCGCCCACCTAGGGGTCAGGCAGACTGGTGGGAGGGAAGTAGAACAGAACAATGGTAGCTCTCGAGTAGTGAGGAGCTGGGGAGCGTGTGGCGCTCTGGGTGTTAGAGGTTGGGTCACAGACGGTGGTCTGGGCCCGGAGAAGTCGGAGACTCGGTTGCAGGGGATTGAGGCTGGGTGCCTAGACCTGGTCTTGGAGGACGGTCAGCAGCTCAAGTCTAATAACCGGTCCGGGACCGAAATCACGGCGGGGTACTGGACCCTAGGTCGGGGAGTAGCTTTAGGCAACCCAGCAATTAACCTGCGGAGGATAGTGACTTTATGGACTGTCCCCAAGAAGTTCAGAGATCAGGGGCACTAGCGCAACGAGGGGGATAGGGCTTTCAAACCCACGCAGCCCACAGAAATCCCAAGCATGAGCCTTTGAGAGCCCAGCTCCACTACCAACAGTAGGGAGTGGGGCCCGGATAGCTTTACGCCAACGGGCCACCAGAACACTTCTCATTTGTGCACGGAGGCAGGCTCTGGACCACCCGGCAGTACTATAGGGGATGGATACCTGGACGGGCTCCCCCAAAGGGGCAGCGGCAGCCAGAGACTTGGTTTACCTTGTTGTCAGCGTCTGCTTTTCATCACCAATGCTGCCTGAGTGAGTACATGGTCCTCCCCTGCTTTCCACTAGCCCTGCGCTCCCCTGCACCAGTGTCCCAGCATCTAGAGTCCCGGGACCTCCCCTACCCGTGGAGGGAAATGTCATCTGGCTGCCCCTACTCCATCTTCCCCAGGTACTCTCTTCGGCAGCGGCGGTACTCCCCTTTTACCGCGAACCACGGGTGGCGTCACAAACTTTCTCTCCCCTGTAAATAGGCCCCCTTTTCATTTGAGTGTGGCCGCGAGCCCCCGGGTCCGGAGACCCTTGAGCCACAGCAGCAACACCCCCGTATCCGAGCAGTTCGACCGCTGCAGGGGCGGCACAGACACACGGTCAGTGTTAAAACACAGACATGTGCGCAAACACATTGATTTTAATGGGTCTACGTGTGTCCATGTCTCCAGTACATATGGAAACGGACATCACTCATACCAGAGACACGGATGTGAAGGAGGCCTTAAGATGAGAATAGCCTTAAATTTTACTTTTGCATCATAGGGTTTAAAAGGTTGACTGTAAGTATAATACGTAAGGAAAAATATATAAATTAAACAAAAATATAATTTTTTTTCTCCTATTTTTCATGAGCTTTAACTCTAAGGGGTACTTTGCACGCTGTGACATTGCTAGCCGATGCTAGCGATGCCGAGTGCGATAGTCCCCGCCCTCGTCGCACATGCGATATCTTGTGATAGCTGCCGTAGTGAACATTATCGCTACGGCAGCTTCACACGCACTTACCTGCCCTGCGACGTTGCTCTGGCTAGCGATCCGCCTCCTTCCTAAGGGGGCAGGTCGTGCGGCGTCACAGCAACGTCACACGGCAGGTGGCCAATAGAAGCGGAGGGGCGGAGATGAGCGGGACATAAACATCCCGCCCACCTCCTTCCTTCCGCATAGCCGGTGGAGGCAGGTAAGGAGATGTTCCTCGCTCCTGCGGCTTCACACACAGCGATGTGTGCTGCCACAGGAACGAGGAACAACATCGTACCGACATTTTGGAAATGACCGACGCTACACAGATCGCCGATTTATGACGCTTTTGTGATCATTTATCGGCGCATCTAGGCTTTACACGTTGCGACATCGTTACTGTCACCGGATGTGCGTCACTTTGACCCCGACGATATCGTAGTAGCGATGTCGCAACGTGCAAAGTACCCCTAAGATCTAAGCGTTTTTCCATCTAGACAAAAGGCCATTTTCTCTCAAACATTGTTCCCAAATTTGTCTAATTCTGCTAGTGAGCACTAATCCATCCACCTTGTTAATGATTTTTTAAAAATATTGGATATTTATATATATTTAATGTATGTATAATTTTTAAAAAATCATTAACAATTTTGCATTTCAAAATTAGGTATTTTTCTGCATCAATTCCTTCAAAGAGTCTGGATGTCTTTAGGTTTCCTTTTCCTTTTGGTGTAATTAGTGGCGCATTATTACCGGGCTCTGGCACTTGAGAGGTTAATGCATTTCCCCAATCAGGTGAGCACAATGAGCGCTCGTCATTGGAGGCAGATGCACGGTTTTCTGTACAGAATTCAGAATAAAGGGCATCATCTTCATAATTACAAGCAGCGCGGCTCGCTCGGAGCGCACAGACTCATCCCGGGTTCTACAAAGGAAAAGCTTCTTTGCAGAACTATTTATAAACATTAAGAATATGGGAAAAGGAAATAATACAGAACGATCATTATATCCGTACATTCGCTTCTCCTGTCGTTCCACAAACTTCGCGCTCCTGTTATGTGAAGCCGCTGGCCCACGTTTACTAAGCAGTTTTGTGGCCAAATGCTGCAAACAATAACGTGATACAATTTGTTCTAAAAAATATTCATCATTTGCAGGTTTATTTTTTGTCACTTTGCTTTTTGTCTTATGTCGCAAATTCTTTAAAATGATGCACGTGGTTGCAGAATTTTGCGGAAAAATAACAATGCTCATTATTTTTGTCTTTAACCTTTGTTGCACCTTTCTGGAGCTAAAGTTTCACGTTCCGTTAAAATGTCACATGTAATCCTAATATTTGCGCAAAAAAACTGACTTGAGACACTAAAACTAGACAAAAATAAAATGCGGTAATGTATCTGGCATTACGATTTTTTTTCAACAGTTAACGATCTTGAAAAGTAACGAGGAAAGCGGTGATGGTTTCCAAGAAGAGGTCGTATCAATAAAATGTATTTAACCAAACATAGTGTCAAGGTTTAATAATCCGACTGTTCGGCCGAATTCAGAGTTGTATGGACCTAGATGAACAGACCAGTTATAGGTCCCTCGACCCAAACTCAACCGCGTCCTATCAGAGGCCTACATAGAAATCATGGGACTCCTAAGCAGAAGTTCTAATTGTGCTCCCCTACAGTCACCCCCCCAAAAAAAATAATATTCGTCTGGGTCACATAAGAACATATCTTTCAACTTTGCAGCCCTTACAAAGTAATGTTCCTCCTATTGAAGGCCCTAAATTCCAGTTTTATCGAACCTATGAAGAAAGAGTGTCCCACATACACTATATGATCCCCCCATAGTGAATTCCTCCATAAAGAAAGCATGATGACCCTACTGTACCCCCTCAACTACTCCGGCAATGTATGGTGACCTAACACAGTATGATCCCCAATTCTGACACACACACACATCACTTCACACTGTATAATGGCCCCCAACAAACTACACTGAGATAGCCCTCCATAATGTATAGACCCCTAATAGCTCTCAAAATATTATAAAGGTCCGCACCTAGCCTTACATAAAGTATTATGCACCCCCATAGTCCTCCACATATCATATTGTACACCAATAGTCCTCCATATAACATAATGTACCCCATAGTCCTCCACATATTATATTGTACACCAATAGTCCTACTTATAACATAACGTACCCCATAGTCTTCCATATATTATATTGCACACCAATAGTCCTCCATATAACATAATGTACCCCATAGTCTTCCATATATTATATTGCACACCAATAGTCCTCCACATATTATATTGTACACCAATTGTCCTCCATATAACATAATGTACCCCATAGTCCTCCACATATTATATTGTACACCAATAGTCCTACTTATAACATAACGTACCCCATAGTCTTCCATATATTATATTGCACACCAATAGTCCTCCATATAACATAATGTACCCCATAGTCTTCCATATATTATATTGCACACCAATAGTCCTCCACATATTATATTGTACACCAATTGTCCTCCATATAACATAACGTACCCCATAGTCTTCCATATATTATATTGCACACCTTTAGTCCTCCATATAACATAATGTACCCCGTAGTCCTCCACATATTATATTATACACCATTAGTCCTCCATATAACATAACATACCCCATAGTCTTCCATATATTATATTGCACACCAATAGTCCTACTTATAGTATAATACATCCCATAGTCCTTCATAAATTACAATGCACCCCCCCATATTCCTTTATATATTATATTGCACTACAATAGTCCTCCATATATTTTAATTGTCAGCAGATAGTCTTCATCTAGTATAATTGTCCTCCCATAGTCCTCCATATATTAAATTGTGCACCATTAGTCTTCCATATAATACAATGCACCCCATAGTCTCTGCACAGCTTGCGCACAGTAGTGACATCACTATGCCCACTCTGTTGAGACGTCAGAGCGCAGACACAGCGGGAGAATGATGGAGGACGGGGCATCAGCAGAAAAGGGTTTTTATGAACCACCTGCTCTGGAGTTGGCCTTTTATTATATAACTTCTCATTTTAACAAAAACTACAATTATATAAATCATCCAGCCCTGATATAAAAGCTGTTATAGTATCTGCCATTACTACCTCTTGTGGTCGGCATTCCACAGTCTGACTGCTCTAACTGTAAAGAACCCTTTCCTATTTAGCTGCCGGAATCATCTTTTTTCCACTCGCAGTGAGTGCCCCCTGGTCCTTAGTGTTGTCTTTGGAAGGAATAAGTCATGTGCCATCCTTTATATTGACCACACATGTATTTATATATATATATATATATAAATGAGATTTCCTCAGAGACATCTTTTTTCTAAGCTTAACAAGGCCAAGTTTTCCAACCTCTCATCATACCGGCAGCCTCCATTACTCATCATCATACGGGTGGCCTCCATTCCTCATAATACGGGCGGCCTCCATTCCTCATCATACGGGTGGCCTCTATTACTCATCATATGGTCAGCCTCCATTACTCATCATACGGGTGGCCTCCATTCCTCTTAATACGGGCGGCCTCCATTCCTCATCATACGGGTGGCCTCCATTACTCATCATATGGTCGGCCTCCATTACTCATCATACAGGTGGCCTCCATTCCTCATAATACGGGCGGCCTCCATTCCTCATCATACGGGTGGCCTCTATTACTCATCATACGGGTGGCCTCTATTACTCATCATACGGGCGGCCTCCATTACTCATCATACGGGCGGCCTCCATTACTCATCATACGGGCGGCCTCCATTACTCATCATACAGGCGGCCTCCATTACTCATCATACGGGCGGCCTCCATTACTCATCATACGGGCGGCCTCCATTACTCATCATACGGGCGGCCTCCATTACTCATCATACGGGCGGCCTCCATTACTCATCATACGGGCGGCCTCCATTACTCATCATACGGGCGGCCTCCATTACTCATCATATGGTCGGCCTGCATTACTCATCATATGGTCGGCCTCCATTACTCATCATACGGGCAGCCTCCATTACTCATCATACGGTCGGCCTCCATTACTCATCATATGGTCGGCCTGCATTACTCATCATATGGTCGGCCTCCATTACTCATCATACGGGCGGCCTCCATTACTCATCATACGGTCGGCCTCCATTACTCATCATACGGGCAGCCTCCATTACTCATCATACGGTCGGCCTCCATTACTCATCATACGGGCGGCCTCCATTACTCATCATACGGGCGGCCTCCATTACTCATCATACGGACGGCCTCCATTACTCATCATATGGTCGGCCTCCATTACTCATCATATGGGCGGCCTCCATTACTCATCATACGGATGGCCTCCATTACTCATCATTCGGGTGGCCTCCATTACTTATCATACGGGCGGCCTCCATTAGTCATCATACGGGCGGCCTCCATTCCTTGCAATAATCTAGTTTCATGACTGAAATATAAGAAGGATTGAACTTGTTCTAAATCTTTCTGCTGTTTTGTTACGATTGGTTATTATGTGTATATAGTCTGTGTATATATTATGTGTATATATTATGTGTATATATTATGTGTATATATTATGTGTATATACGGGGTAGTACAGCTAGACAATACGGATGTGTAAGATTTAGCTAGCATCCCAATGTTACATTATGACCACGTCTAGACCTTTTGTCTTGAGGGCATTATTAAGCAGCCGCTGATATGAAGTCATGTTCTTCAGAATGTGATATATTGTGTTTTAATGGCAATGTATTGTTTATCAATAATGCTTCTGCCAAAGGTCTTGCTCCGAAAATGATTTCCCCTCCCCGAAGCCTTCTCTTGATTGACATCCGCCAGATCCCTTACCTCCCCAGTCTCTGCCTCCCTTCATCAGATGTTAATTTTGTCTTTTCAGTTGTTGTGTTGCTCTAATTCCACCATCCTCGGGGGAGGCTGAACTTTATAATAACCATCTGTTTACTTCCAATTGACCACAATTTTCCATGTTGCCTAGACTCCATGAAGAAAGCTCCAGACTGGTTATTAGAGACTATAACCGCCATATGACCACAATGCGCTCTTCTGAAATCACACGCTACACGATCTCAGGAGCCAAAGAACCAAGGTCACTTAGACAACTTTCAAAACGAGGAGTGAAAAATAAAGATAAGATTATGTCTGCTAATAACAGGATGCTGGAAAACAAGCTCATGTTACAAGTCACCAGGTTTTTTCTTTCCATCGCGCTATTGCAGCATTTTTTTTTTACATTGTACATGACAGCTGTGACACTGCACTAGGAGAAGCTGAAGTTACAAGCAATGTAACTTCAGCGTGCAGTTAGCAGGTAAACCACCAGAGGGCAATAGCGTAGTCAGAATTCCGGGTCAGCAGCAGGAGATTCCATCAACAGCACAGGGATAGACAAATCGTGGTCAGGTGATAGCCGAGAGTCAGAAGCCGAGAAGTCACAGGGAGAGACGGAGGTCGGGGTCAGGAACATGGATACAGGTCAGATGCCGGGAAGTCCAAGTACAAACAGGAGGAGGACAAACAGGTCAGAACTGGGATAAGACAGACAGAGTAGAATACACAGTAGACAGAAGCGGGTAGTTAGGGACCGGGACAAACCAAGAAGGTTACGGGTCAGAACCAGGTAGCAGGGAAGCAGGACAGATCAGGTAACTCAACAGAGTCAGTAATACACACTGCAGAGCACAAACTATCATTGGCACTGAACCGGAGGTGCAGCAACAGGATATAGTGTCCCAGAAACCAGAGTGGGGTAAGGAGGAGTTAACCCCTGACATGACCAGGCCAGAGCTGGGTGAAACCACAGTGGCATATACCGGCCTGGATCATGACAACAACATAAGTTTCAGGCATTTTTACATTCTTTTGTAGGATTTTTTTGGTGCACCTGTTTTTTTTTTACATGGAATACTATGAGAAAATGCATGTATGAAACACTGTACCAATATGTCGTGCAGTGACTGCCAGGGTTCTGCGAGGTGTACGGGAACCCTTGGCGAGTGCCGCAACACACAGGGTGCATGTTACAATGGTGGCCTGAGGCGCTAGAAAGGGGAGAAGGAACACCTCTTAAACTCACCTGAGGCTGATTCCTGCACTCCCTAATGTCCCTATATGGGATCTTTCACCCCATCGCTGATCACGTGCCTATCCCTGTCTTTCCTTGGACTCAGCCCTGTATTGTGCGCAGGGCAGTGGGAATGCTAGTCCTGCACTAGGTTAAAGACACTGAGAGGAAAAGACAGACAGGGGTAAAATAAACAGCAATCATACAAACCACTCCAAACAGCAAGAAGTAATATTGAGGAACAGACCAGAGGAGAAAAAACAAAAAGGACTAAAGAAGGGAGAAAACTTAACATTGCTTTCACACCGCAAATGTTCTCTGAAAGTCTTTGAAAGTCATCCTGGTCCTCAGCTCACAGGCTCCTTCTAGAGAAAAGCAGAGCAGAAACTATCACCAGCCATTACCTGGGCTTGGAGAGAAGTCTTTATAACAGAGCTGATTAGCAATAGAGAACAGCTGGCTATTGCTTTCTTTCAGAGTTCAGGAGACCAGAGGATATACTTAACTCTAGCAGCGCTGGAAAAAAGAGAATCTGCAAAGCCAGCAGTATTATCATGACAAATGTGTATGAAGCCCTGAGCTGTCATCTCCTGACACCAGAAATAGGAGGGACCAATCTCCAACGTGACACAACAGCATGCTACTTTTTGGGGGATGGAGTGGTCCCCAAAAAATGTTAATACTTCATAAACTAAGTAAAAAAACTAACACTTTTTTCATTAATCCCATTTTGATCTTCTGTTGTTTTATTTTTGGCGCAAAAATGCTGTGAAGCAGTAAAATAGGAAATCTGATATAAAATATATATAGTTTTTTTTAAACCAGTTGTTACACTTTGGTCTGTATTTCTTGGGTGACTTGTGTCTTTCTGAAACACATTGGCCCCGATTCCGTAAAGCACCACTCCAGCTTTGTTTTCTTATTTCAGTGCTGGAGTGGGGCTTTAAATGTAAGTGCCTGACCCCGGTCTTAGGGGCACTTTGTACACTACGACATCGCAGGTGCGATGTCGGTGGGGTCAAATCGAAAGTGACGCACATCCGGCATCGCTGTCGACATCGTAGTGTGTAAAGCATTTTTGATACGATTAACGAGCACAAAAGCGTCGTAATCGCATCATCGGAGTAGCGTTGGACATTCCCATGATTTGGGAAAGACCGATGTTACGATGTTGTTCCTCGTTCCTGCGGCAGCACACATCGCTGTGTATGAAACCGCAGGAGCGAGGAACATCTCCTATCTGCGTCCCGGCCGGCAATGCGGAAGGTAGGAGGCGGGCGGGATGTTTACGTCCCGCTCATCTCCGCCCCTCTGCTTCTATTGGCCGCCTGCCGTGTGACGTCGCTATGACGCCGCACAATCCGCCCCCTTAGGAAGGAGGCGGGTCACCGGCCAGAGCGACGTCGCAGGGCAGATTAGTGCATGTGAAGCTGCCTAGCGATAATGTTCGCTACGGCAGCTATCACCATGATATATCGCAGCTGCGACGGGGGCGGGGACTATCGCGCTCGGCATCGCAGCAGCGGCTTGCGATGTTGTAGTATGCAAAGGGCATCTTATACTCACCTGCCGCCGTCTTCTTCTGTTTTTCACACCCTGTCCTGATCCTATACCCCCTTCTCCCCGGGTTCATCCATTTTGTCAGTGCAAGGGTGCTTTGCTGACTTGGGGTCAATATGAATAAATGGGACATGTTTTCATGTGTTTTCCTTTATGGTTCTATAAAGGAAAAAAATTTAATAAAAAACACACATAGAAAAAAAGGAAATGCTTGTGATAGCATATTCATGCAACTATTTTAAAGGGGTTTTCCAGGCATACGATATGGATCTTATGCATCATACATATCAGCTCCATACATCTTGTAGTGATCGTTCTCAAGTGTTGCAGCTCAGTCCCTTTTCATGTGAACAGCTGCAGAACTCCAGAACGGCCACTATGCGGTGTACAGAGCTTTATTGTTTAAGCTCTATATATTGCTTATATCGGGTCATATCGGGAGCAGCAAACAGCTGATCAGTGGGGATGTTGGGTGTCAGATTCCTGATGATTTGATATTGATGACCTTTGATAACGATGGGTAATGAATATTGCTTACATGTGTGTGTCCCGCTCTGTGGAGACCTCTAGCAATTCTAGGACCAGAAGGTCACAACGCCTTATTGTGCACAGGTCTGCAGCTTGTGTTTGAGTGAATCTACTTTCTATTGGTGCTGTAGGATTTAAGGGGTCTTTCGTATCTGGATATCCTTTGTAACCTTAATCTCAGGTGCAGCTCTTTGTGACCACTCCCCTTCTCTATAAAAGTCACATGTCTTACCATCTGATGCCGGTTATAGAATCTCATTCTTATGTTGACCACTTTGGAAAAAGCCAGTCTCTGGAAGAAGCTGAGGAGTCGTGCCAATTGCAGCTGTGGTGTTTAGCGGCATTGGAGGATTATTGAGTGTTTTTCTATTTTCCCTCTCTCTGTCTCCCTCCCCTTGTGTTGTATTATTGCAGTAGTGAGACTGGTGCTCTCGCCGGCCTTCTCACTAGCCAGGGTGAGATCACGGCAAGCGAGGGCCTGGTCACGTGATGGCGACGGGGGGGGGGGGTAAAAGGACCCATATAGGAACGGTAGGGAGCATAGGGTACAGACTCAGGACAGTGGCATGAGGTGTCCCTTCTCCCCTCTCTCTATCTCCAGGGTCTTCCTTCTAAAGCACGCCCATTATTACCCTTGGTGGACTCCCCTACAGCTAATGAATGGCACAGATTAGCGAGGTAATTATACTGAACTGTATTTTCTTTCCAATTTTTTTTTATTAGAGATGATTTAAAAAATTTGGAGGACCTTGGTTTGATACGTTGACTCAAAAGGTCGAGTGTGTTGCACCATAATGATGGCGTTTTATGGGAACTTCAGCCGGTAGCAGAAGATTCATGGGGCTCTGTTCTGGTGGTCATGGACTACTGATATGGCTACTGGACCAGGGTCCTGCAAATCTCTAATATTATAATATTCTAATTATAATATTTATAAAACACTTTAAAAAAAAAAAAAAAGCCCAAAACAACTATTTTTTTCTGTATTTTTTCATAAAAACATCTTCAATGTTCTTTATTCCTTAGATTGGTAGTGTGCATGAAGTGTTTTGGATATCGGCATGGCCTCCGCTGGGCAGATTGGTTTCTTGCTACCCTTCATATACACACTGCCAGGTTAATTAGCTTCCGGTAAAGTTGGCCCTTGAGTCCATGTGTGTGTATATGTGCTCGTGGCAGGAAATATAGAATTTATTGCAGAATGAAGAAAGGCGGCATATTATCATGAATATTGTTTCCACCTAATGGTATTATGTTGTCATATTCAATGGGAAAATCTGGACATAATGATACGTATGTGAAGGTGACATTGGTGAAGTCTGAGATATTGTACTGTCACTGATGAGCCTTAGGCAACGGTTACACGTGAAATGTGAAATGGACGAGATTATTTATATTCGGACGTTTCCCGTGATTTATGTGAACGGGATTTTTCAACTTCTCGTTGCCACTTTGGAGAATAAAATCTATACAGATTTATGTATGTAGTGTAGAGAGATTTGCATCGGTTTTATCTGAGCATATATCCATAATAAAGGGCTATTCCTATTTTCTTTGATGGATAAAATTGCAAAGTGCTTGTAAAATCAAGCAATTTTGCAATTGACTTGTTATAGAAAATTCACTTGGTTCTCAAGAATAGAGTGATATTGTTATTGTATCGTTAAGGTTTGGGTTACCGACCACCACTGCAGGCTAGAAGAAGTGGCCTGACAAGCACAGTGCTTACAAGCTTTTTCCAATAGAGATTGTAAGCGCTGCTCTGAAGCGGCAGCGCCCTGCTATCTCCCAATCATGGCCAGCTTCAGTGTCACCGTGCTCCGATGCTGCAGGCGCAAAACCACCTAAAAAAGCAGCATAAAACAGTTAATAGTTAAGACTGATGGCAAGACAATGCCACTGGTCTGAACTCCCAAACAAGCTGGAGCAAACCGCTCCCCAGCAAAAGCGGTAAGCCAAAAGGCCAGGGAGTAGTGAGCTACTGAAAAGTCCCTCCCAGATCTCTGCCTTTTTTATTCCATCTTGACATACAGGTAAACTGCTGGTGCCAACCCCTGTTACCCCTGTTACCAATGATTGACTACAGCAAGATCAAGCAGGGAGTACAGAGACAAGTACTGGAACTGGAAAAAGGTACTTTGTTTTTTAATTTAAAGGCCAGACAACCCCTTTAACCTGTTGGGATCAGTGGGTGCAAAGCTTACGCTTCTTCTTGCCTTTGAAAACTACTTTAATAATTATCGCCTGCTAAGGGTTATTAAAGAAGCACTCCAATCAAATTTTTTATCCTCTTAAAATATTGCAATCACCATATTATATGGCACTGTGTACTTACAATTGCTTATTTTGCCTTTCTACCCAGTAAATTATTTTCTTTTTTTTCTGCTGTATGTAAAAACAGAAAGTCTTTTGTCCCTGCATGAATAATTCCCCTGTTCAGCTTCTAACCCTGCATCTCCCTCTTCCCCATCTGTCTTTGAGTTTTGCAGGGACTCATTACTCATGAGGGGAAAAGAGACTTCTTGTTTCCCCATAGAGCTTTGAAGGATTCACCTAGTCAGTTTGTAATCACGTGATGTTATAGACCTAATAGAAAACAGAGAAATTAACTGGGTAGAAGAACAAAATAGGCAATTGTAAGTACTCAGTACTATACAGTGTGTCCACCACCATTAACTTGAGAACGGCGGCAGCTATAGCCATAGAAGTGGTGTCTAGGTATAGTAAAGTAGCCATGCGCTACGCAATGAAACCACCTATAGCGCCACCTGCTGGAAAACAACAGAGTTAGCATTTTTATCTCGAAAACGGAACGAGATAGAGAAAAAAAGTGAATTACAAAGTTGTAGTGTCGCGGGCGGGGAGGACGCCGCCGCTGCGCTCGCTAACGCTCGGGTCCGGCGCTGCTGCGGCTGCTGCTCGGTGGCTCGAGTGGTGGGCCGGATCCAGGGACTTGAGCGGCACTCCTCGCCCGTGAGTGAAAAGGGTGGTTGGTTTGTTTGGGGATTTAGTCCGTGACGCCACCCACGGGTTGTGGTGAAGATGGGCACCACCGCTTCTGGTGACGGGGATCCCGGGAGCGATGGTAGGGAGCAGCTGGGATGTTGTTTTCCCCCTCCGTGGGTAGGGGTCGGTGGTCCCGGGGCCCGGTGGTGTGACAGGGAGGCAGGGTTGGTGAGGTGCAGGGTTGCAGGGACAGCGCGGCGCGGTGCCGGATGGCACGGGTGTACTCACTCAGTAAGAGATGCACAAAGTCCTCGGTAAACCAAACGGCTGGCTGGATGGGTCCCGCAGCCGGCTGCAGTGTCTCTTCCCGGACAGGTGATGGCGGCTGTCTTTCCCTGCACCTTTGTGTACTGTTTGACTACGATGGGTCCCCAACGGTAGTCCGCTCCCCGGTGTATGGATGCCGGAGGAGCCCGTTTGCCCACAGACGCTGGCCCTTGGGTCTCTAGCCTTAGGTGGTAGCTGTATACCCTCACGGTGCGGACGGTTGCCTTCTAACGGGCGGGTCTTTAGCTGTTAGGAAACCCCTGGGGTTCCTGTCACACTCGGATTTGACTGTTGACGGCGACTCCAAGCCTAGTCGGGGTCCGATGGCCCTGCCTGTGTGTGCTGGCTTCACTTCGCTCCCCGGTCGGTACCGGCGGGCCACCGCCCGACCCCGGTCCTACGGTTCCGCGTTGATTCACCACTCCTGCAGACAGCCACCACCGTCTGCCAACCTTGTTGTCAGTGCCTGGGCCACAAACCCAGACACTCTCCACTTTACTCCTCTCACTTCAACCTCCTCCACTGTTCTCCTAAACTGAACTGTCACTTTTCCCGCCTCCAGGCCTGTGAACTCCTCGGTGGGTGGGGCCAACCGCTTGGCTCTGCCCCACCTGGTGTGGACATCAGACCCTGGAGGGAGGCAACAAGGATTTTGTGTTTGGCTAATGTTACTGTCTAATGGGGGTGGGGGTGTTTGTGTGTTACCTGTGACGACCTGGCTAGTCCAGGGCGCCACAGTTGGGCATCATCAATTTAATACGAATCGGCACCTTGCATACAGAAATGCTATGATTACAACATGTAAAACTCACAAGGCTGCGGACATCGCTGTGTGTGAAGCCGCAGGAGTGAGGAACATCGCCTTACCTGCGTCCCACCTGCAATGAGGAAGGAAGGAGGTGGGCGGGATGTTTACGTCCCGCTCATCTCCGCCCCTCCGCTTCAATTGGCCGCATGCCGTGTGACGTCGCTGTGACGCCACATGACCCGCCCCCTTAGGAAGGAGGCGAGTCGCCGGCCAGAGCGACGTCGCAGGGCAGGTAAGTGCGTGTGAAGCTGCCGTAGCGATAATGTTCGCTACGGTAGCTATCACAAGATATCGCATCTGCGACGGGTGCGGGGACTATCGCGCTCGGCATCGCTACAATCGGCTACCGATGTCGCAGCATGCAGAGTACCAATAAGTCATTTATAACCAATAATGTTGTACGTAAAAGCTGTTGTAGTATCTGCCATTACTACCTCTTACGGTAGGGCATTTAACAGTCTCACTGCTCTAGCTGTAAAGAACCCTTTCCTATTTAGCTGCCGGAATCGCTTTCCATGCACTCGCAGTGAATGCCCGCAGGTCCTGCTGACAGATTTCCTTTAAAGATGTTCTGTGTAGATCGAGGATGGACCTGCAGAGTCATTTCCTTAAATTTGCTCAAGGCATCCCTGTCCAGCACTGGCTTTTTCCAGGTATTCGTGCTTCTGACTCTTTGTTGGTTCCCTGTGAAGCTGTCCTTTGAGTAAATGTGCTTGATGTAGGGAAAACAGTTTCAGTACATACATCTATGCAGAATTGGTAAATGAAGGTGATCTTTTGCTCCAAATTGATGATACAGTCTTATAATGGGCAATAAGCAAAGCAAGGTCATTACGTGATACGCACTTTTCTGTTTAGTGTCATAATAGCAAATCCAATTTAATGCAGAAAAATAGCGGACATGAAATAAAGCAGCGGCTCAGATGCCAAATACAATCAAAATATTTTCCCTAATAAATGTTAGCGAGTGTTTATCAGGAGCGAGTGCCTTGTCTTCTTGGCAGTTGTGGAGTGATGGCTGCACCACGCGGAGGATGTTACCCTGGAGATGACCTTTATCTAATGATGCTGTGATAATGATCTCTGGCACACCTTATTCATGACAGAAGAGGCTTTTTTTTGCCACATCTAATAAAGGTAAGGTTTTATGTATCTGTAAAATGCATCATGAAACTTCAGCGAGCGCCAAGTATTGACATAAAGCATTGCAACCGACATGGTTACTGATACCATGGATCCCAGATTGGTGTAATATCGTGTGCATTTATTTATTTTTTTTATTGGATTTGTTAACGTTTGCATCCAATTCCAAAATGTAGATTTGCATCTGTATTCTTTTCTAATTGCAACACAAAAGGAAACCAATTCGGTAGATCGTTAGCCTAAACTGACTACATGTGATGAATACTAATCAGTGGAGCGGAGCAAAAAAATGTGCAGGACCCTGGTCCAGGGTCTACGCCGGCACAACGTGGGACCAAAGCACTTCGGACATCCCATGCTGGATGATCGTAAGACCTAATAATCAAAATAAAAAAAGTTTCCTGCTTGATGTCAAAATTTGCAGCATTACGTTGCGGCTGCCACAAAATACTAACCAAGATCCCGCAAATCATTTTGCTCAACTCTAGTAATCGGCATTGAGAAAGTTCCAATGACTTGAAATGCATAAAGAGAAATTATATTTATTCATGCAGGTGATGGACTTTGTAATTTCAATGTATTGGGGTATGTAATGACAGACCAGGGGCCCCTAGGCTGGCCCTAGGACTCGAGACCCTGCACTGCCCCTTATCTTGGTGGTAGGCTTGATAGTAGTCAGGTCCGAGCCCCCAGCATGACCCTGGCTCCTGTCAGAGCCCTGATTTTACTTCCCCTTTTTCCCACTCTTCGGGCAGGCTGGAAAACACAATAACAAAGCCCCGAAAAAATTACAAGGACAAGGGAGAACAAAAATTTGTACACACTGCACTCAAAACACACAGGATAGACAATATGTATACAGGGGAACAATGAAAAGGGAAGAAATTAACTCCTGCAGGGCTGAAGACCAGTGAACCTGAATCAGCTGACACCCCGCTCTGGCTGTGCAATTGAGAAACTTCAAATTGCTTGTCAGACTCCGTAGTGTGAACAGAATCCAACAATGCTTTGCCACCAGGTGTGTGCAGAGCCAAACATTGCATGACATTCTGTTGGTTTTGGATACTGTGCTGGGGTTTCCTGCTGTGAGAGGGGAAGAGAGAACAGTTAATTTCACAGTCTGGACACAGAACTGATGTAGAAATGTTACTAGTATAATATAATTTTAACCCTTTCCCAACATAGCCAGTTTCCATTTTTGCATTTTCGGTTGTTTGTAATTTCAGTTGTTTTTGGAGACTTCTGGGGTTTCCTGTTGTGAGAGGGGAAGAGAGAACAGCTTATTTCACGGTCTGGACACAAAACTGCTGAAGAAATTTTACTACTTTAATATAATTTTAACCCCCTTCCCAACATGGCCAATTTCCATTTTTTCATTTTTGGATATTTGTAATTCAGTTGTTTTGGATACTGTGCTGGGGTTTCCTGCTGCGAGAGGGGAAGAGAGAGCAGTTAATTCACAGTCTGGACACCGAACTGCTGTAGAAACTTTAGTGTTATAATATCATTTTAACCCCTTCCCAACATGCCAATTTCCATTTTTGCATTTTTAGACATTTGTAATTTCAGTTGTTTTTGGAGACTGTCCTGGGATTTTCTGCTGTGAGAGGGGAAGAGAGAACAGTTTAATTCACAGTCTGGAAACAGAACTGTTGTAGAAAGTTTACTACTATAATATAATTTTAACCCCTTCCCAACATGCCAATTTCCATTTTTGCATTTTTAGACATTTGTAATTTCAGTTGTTTTTGGAGACTGTGCTGGGATTTTCTGCTGTGAGAGGGGAAGAGAGAACAGTTAATTCACAGTCTGGACACCGAACTGCTGTAGAAACTTTACTGTTATAATATAATTTTAACCCCTTCCCAACATGCCAATTTCCATTTTTGCATTTTTAGACATTTGTAATTTCAGTTGTTTTTGGAGACTGTCCTGGGATTTTCTGCTGTGAGAGGGGAAGAGAGAACAGTTTAATTCACAGTCTGGAAACAGAACTGCTGTAGAAAGTTTACTACTATAATATAATTTTAACCCCTTCCCAACATGGCCAATTTTCATTTTTATATTTTAGGTTTTTTCCGCCTTGCTAAATATGGTAAAAGATTAAATAAAATCCCTTTAATGTGACTTAGGGAATTTTTTAAAAAAATATATTTTTCTAAACTAGAAAGTTATGTATTTTATACTCTACGAATGTTGACATTTTTAGATTATGGTTATAATATTACAATATTAAATCCTGTCATCAGGGGTAATGCGGGTAGAGAAGCTTAGTCAGTCAGAGGTGATATAGAGGGAGCGGCTCAGTCACTACTCTCCTTCCAGCATTAGACCACATCAGAGCATGCGTCACTCCTGACAGGACCGTCTGCTGCAGATGCCGCTCACTAGTAGTAAGGAACAGAAGGTTGTTGATGACTTCTTATCAACGCTCTTCTCAGAGTTAGACAATCTTCGGGATCGGTGAATGCATCACTAGCTAACACACATGTGTCATATCTATGCCAGAAGGTGCCAGTGCCTGGGCCCACCAGAGGATCCTCCGGTCCTTTGGTGGGCCAGTCCGACTTTGCCTAAGGGGTACTTTGCACGCTGTGACATCGCTAGCCGATTGTAGCGATGCCGAGCGCGATAGTCCCCGCCACCTTCGCAGATGCAATATCTTGTGATAGCTACCGTAGCGAACATTATCGCTACGGCAGCTTCACATGGACTTACCTGCTCTGCGACATCGGTCTGGCCGGCGACCCGCCTGCCTTCCTAAGGAGGCGGGTCGTGCGGCGTCACAGCGACGTCACACGGCAGGCGGCCAATAGAAGCGGAGGGGCGGAGATGAGTGGGACATAAACATCCCGCCCACCTCCTTCCTTCCTCATTGCCGGTGGAGGCAGGTAGGAGATGTTCCTCGCTCCTGCGGCTTCATACACAGCGATGTATGCTGCTGCAGGAACGAGGAACAACATCGTACCTGTCACTGCAGCGAAATTATGGAAATGACCGACACTACACAGATCACCGATTTACGACGCTTTTGCGTCTAGGCTTTACCCATTGCGACGTCGTTACCGGCTCCGGATGTGCGTCACTTTCGATTTGACCCCGATGATATCGCAGTAGCAATGTCGCAGCGTGCAAAGTACCCCTAAGAAGGGAACCAGGATAGAAGGAGACCACGATGGGGGATATTATTACAGCGTGCAAAGCCCCCCTAAGGATAAACCATCGATATCTTCTGACTGGACTATATAATTCTACTGAAATATTTTCAATTTGAGTATTTTATTTTTATCGATATTGGTTAAAATGACATATCTACAATTAAAAGTGTAATATAATATGTCACATCACATGTCATCATATAGAGGCACCCATTTACTCGGGTTGATAATTGGCACAAAGTGTCTGATAATGAGCATCTGTAACCATAATTGTCCAATGCTGATAAAAATAAAGATCATTTTCGACAGAAGATAATGACAGTCATCAGTTATATGTTTTGCTGCTGGAGACATTTTATGCTGCTTCTGTTAGAAATATTCTTCTTTTCCACGATACCATAGTCATATCTGAAGACATCGATACAACCAGTGAACTGACAATTATTGGGTTCAACATATCTGGACCAAGCCTGATGTAAGAAATATCTGGACCCCACATAGGTACTTTATAATGTCTCCATGACCTCCACCTTCTGCGTGGAGCTCTGCGTGCTATATAGTGAAATGCTTTCCAACTGTAAAACTTGTGCTGCACAAATATTGTTCAATGGACCATGGATGATGTAAAATACAAAAATGGATTGTCCCCTTCTGATCGCCCACTCCTTCTCTGTAATGTTGACTCATCTTCCTTTTGGTCTCTGAGCTCCTTTTTCTGGCAGAGATTGTCATGATCCAGCAGAAGACACATGTCAGTCCCTGCCGGAAGGGGAAGTTTGGGGACGGAATGGGCGACCTACGCAGCAGAATGGAAAAAGGAGTAAATTGTTA